>NC_079441.1:46040901-46083401 GCF_903798145.1 Danio aesculapii | reverse complement strand
ACTACACCAGCATCTTTAATCCGATGAAAAGAGAGTGTTTTGGAAAGGCTAAAAGACACTGTTTTAGATTGCAAATGCTGGTGTTCGGTTTCAGTACTTTCAAGCATTCACAGTTAGTTGATGATTGCAGGACTGGCTGCAAGCAATCATATGCACATGATCCTCTCAAAATTAGTTTATAAATAAACTTCCCAAAGAGAAACTGCATAAAAAAAGGCTTTTGTTGCTTGTTCAAACTGATATATATCGAGTTGAAACAACACAATTCTTAATTTTTTTTGGGGGGGGGGACAACTTAATTGTTTTATGTTCAATCTACTTACATTTGTAAAAACAATTATGTTAACTTTATCAATTTGTGACGGGACAACATGAAGGAATTGTGTAGAACCCGACACTTTTTATAGTGTGGATTTGTCGAGTCCCTCTTATATGACCATTACATAAAGTATGGATGCTGGCAAAATATGCAGATACCCGATGAGCGTGAAATGTTCACATACTGTATAGCATTTTAGAGTGTATAGTGGCCATTTCATTTTTCTGAAATGCTGTAAAAACTGGATGAGGAGTATTTAATTTTGTCTAAAACAGCATTTTAATACTAATTTGCCCATCTTACGTAATTGTATCATGTGTTAGTAATATGCTGTTGATGCCATTTGTTTCCATTTTAAAACAAATAGGTTTTATTACAGTTGTTACTACATGCCTGACGACCACATAGCCTTTTGAAAACACTGAAGACCACATTGTACTTTGGGAAAGTTGGTGTTCCATTTCACAATAGACTGAAATGCAGACTTTTAAAAACTGAGGCACGGCTATCCACTATCTCTCTTGAAATGGTCTTCTGGATTATTGCCTATAGTTCCCTGATTCATTAAGCACCTCTCATATTACCATTTTGCATTTAGTAGATGGCAAGTAATTTACACTGATGCACATTCAAGGCATTTATTCCTCTAAGTAATGTAAACACATTGTACTACATTATATCAGGATGATAGAATGATCAAATTTATTTGTTTTGATTTATTTGTAGTTGTATCTGACTTATTTATTGGACTGTGTCTCACTCATTTCTAGTCATTTGAAAACCCACATTATAATTAGTTCACCCTTAATACACAGTGCCTATAGAAAATCACCACACCCCTTTGAAATACTGTAATTACTTTATTTGTCATACAGCCTGAAATCAAATCACATTACAAATATTTTTACAGCCTTTGAATTGTTTTTGGAGCCTAACCTGTGCCTTTCTTTTATCTTCAAGGATTTTTGAAAGCAGGATGTAATGCGAGTAAAGGTATAGATTTTCACAGGCTATGATGATTTTCTATAGGCACTGTATTAATTTAAGTCCATTTGCGCATAATGCAATACGCGGTATGTGTTATAAACACTAACTCTGCATAAAGTAGCTCATGAGAGTATATCGGACTGTGACTAAGCACTAGATCTTGTATAACTAGTCTTAACCTCATGCTGTGGGAGACGGATGAGTTGAAACTGCGAGTCTCTTCACAGAGAGAGGAAAATGCACAATAGGCTGTCAGAGCACAAGGGTGATTGGCTCACAGATGAAGAGGATCTTGTCCTGGTAATATTAAGGATTACAAGTGCTCAGCCCCCTTTTACTGAGTTACTGCTCCATGTCGTAGACCTTGCTGGTGCTCCACATGGCATTTAAGTATAGTGTTCATTTCAGAAATGTAGATCTTCGGCTTATACGAACAATGGGTTTATGGGGTTTATTCCGTCAACAACCTGATAAATGTATTTAATGCTGTGTAATTGATTTAATATAACTACAATCTCTAATACTATGTAGGTTGTCCATCTAAACTTAGTGTAATAAAAATATTATGTTTATACTTTATTTTGACAGTCCATTTTAAAAATAGTTCTTATTATATGTAACTTGAGCAATCGTAAAGTATCAAGAGACTTTCTACTTATGACTGCTAGCTGACATGTTATTGCAAAGTTACTTGCTGTTTGTAGAATACTTTAGGTGGACTGTAAATATAATGTTGCCACATTTTTATTTTTACATTATGTTAGTTATCACATTAAATTTTTTTTTATTTGTATATAGAAAAAACACAATCGCAAACTTATTTTTGATCAAGTGGTGCTATATGGGTGATTCTAGAGTTGTGTACATTTAGTTTTTACAAGATAATTTTCTAATGATAAAAAAACGAAAAATTATAAAACAATTTGGATAAGTAAAGTTATATCAAGTTATCTCTAAAACTAAAGCCAGGCTAATTCTAAAAATGTACCGCTATATACATTTCTGGAGAGTGCCAAATATGTACCCAGGGGTAATTTTTTTTTTTTTTTTGCAGTCTTTGTTTTTGCGAATCCATCCATGAGTGCCATTCGTGCCTGCTGTTCTCATGTAAATTCACCAGAGGCCGCTGTGTACGCTTTTTGAGATCTCAGATTTCTCTCATGAGTGCTATTCATGCCTATTCAAGCAGGTAAGACAAAAGCAGAAGCCAAAAAAATTAAATAAACAAGTAAATAACGAGGTGAGAACGTGGTAAAATCTGAAAACGTGGTACAAAATCAGACGAGGGCTGGGCGAGTCAATCGATAAAATTGGTTGGGTTTAAGGAAGGTGGACGGTCGGTCAGTCATTCAGTCAGTCAAACAGTCATTCAACAGCAGCCTCTGGTGGGTTTACGTGAGAACAGCAGGTGCGAATGGCACTCGCAAGAGAAATTTGAGATCTCAAAAAGCATACACAGCGGCCTCTCATGGATTCGTGAGAACAAAAACTGCAAAAAAAAAAAAAAAACCTTGCTCCTGGGATGTATTTCGCAGTCTCCAGAAATGTACATAGTGGTACTATTTAAGAATGAGCCTGGGTTGATTAGGAAATATGAACTCATCTGAAATAAAGGAAATAAATTTCAGTGCATAAAGTTTTTATAAAGTATTTGATTTAGTTCTAAATGTACAAATCTTTACAAAAAAGGCACCTTTTTTGCCGTATTAGATTGAAAGACCAGAGAAAACCTGTCTAGTATAATCGGAAGTAGATAAACGGCTCTAACCTTAAGCTGCATATTTTTGAACAGGAGTGTGTCTCTCTTGTTTACCTGCGATCTGATCGAGCAAAATGTGTCTTATTACTGTGCAAACTGGGCAGCATCAGTCATGTTAAATTCGTCGACTCCCTCTGTCTCATCTGCGAAGTCATCCTAGCCTTTCCCATAGTAATCTTCATAAACTAGTCAACATACGGTGCGTGATAGACTTGGTTGAAATAGCTACAAACTGCAGCACTGCAAATGTAAGGAGTAGAAAATACAGATATTTGTGTAAAAATGTAAGGAGTAAAAGTGAAAAGTTGCCAAAAAATAAATAGTGAATACCAGAATAATCAACTTTAGATTTGTCGTTACTTCCCATCTCTGCTGACAAGATTATATAAATGATATGTCAAGGAAATCTCTTTCTTTATGTATAAAAGAGTAACAGTTCAGCACAATAATCAATTAAAATCCTGTTAAAATATTTACCTAAATACCTTTTTTTTCAATTGCCAAATGAGCCAAGTGTAAAATATCATCAGAAAAGCAAGCATCAACCTCCGTTATGGTGTAATGACCTACTCAGTGCTTTAATGCAAACCTTTCTGCTTGCTTCTATTCTCAGGTAATTACTTACAGTCCGCAACTGTCTCTCGCACACATTTACATTTTCAGATTGGTTGTCTCGCCGAGGCCATTTTAATGTCCTTTTTGTATTCCAAATCTGTGCGGTTCCACCCGCCTGGACTAATGATTTTTTTTTTTTTTTGCAGTAGTGCATTTGTAATCAAATTCATTTGTTTTCCTGGCCAAAGCGCTCATGCTAACATCAGCTGACGAGTATCCGTTCTCCCTCCATCGTCTCATTCATTTTCCTCCCTCTTTCTGTGGGAAGGGCAGCTCAACATGATGAGGTGTGTCTTTAATATCGCAAGTGGAATAGGAGCACCTCAGCAGGGCATCTAAATTAACTTGAAGCTGAGGAATGCGGAAGTCTCATAAAGAGAAAATGAATAAACAAACAAACAAACAAAGAGACAATGACACTATAATCACCACCCATTGAGTCGGAGCTGTAACAGAACGAATTGAACTCTAAAGTGATCTGAATACCAAGTTGCACTTTTGTCGAATGCGCACATTTCCCGCAGCGAGCGTTTTGTGCGCCTCGGTGCCTCAAGAAAGTGACAGGTGCTATTTTTTTTGTTGGATGATGTTTACAGGTTGGGTCATGCAAAGTACAGCACACAAGCTTTGCTGGCGACGATCGGGATCAGTCGATGTGCAATCCCGCGCCGAGTCCTCATGACGAATGATTGATAGGCCTCAGCGGCGGCGCTCCCAATCTGATCCTCGCACACGATAATGCATTCTCCTTTTGTCTGCCTATCACCTAATGCAGTGGTCGAAGATGACAGAGCGCTCGCCGCACTTCTCCGAGAGAAAGAAATGATATCTTTTTCATTGGAGCAAAACCAGAAACTATGAGGAGGGGGAAAAAATGGAGGGAAAGATGGAAAAGTTCCCCCGCTTTCTGTCTCCAGAGAAAGAGAGGCCTTATTATCCGCCTGCATTTGCATGATGAGAAAACACAGCTCATATTCATCTTAGTAAAGTTGTAATAAATGATTTCAACAGCATCATCATCAATTTTACGCAGGTGCGCTTGTGAAAATCACTCACTTCAATCAAAAGAACCTTAGCTCCCCCTGTTAAAGACGGCTCATTTTTTACTATCACACGCTATAGCACTGAAATTTGGTGGAAAGAGTGAAAGCAGAGAGGAAAGAGAGAGAGAGAGAAAGAAGTTGAAGGAAAACCATATTTACCACTGGATGGCGCTACCGAGCAATTAAGAAGAATTGGGTCATTAAACAAAAGTAGTGACTTTTGCGTCTTTAAGAGATTGAAATAAAGAATAAATTTGTGATTTCAAAATATAACAGGGGTAAAGTGTAATGTTTTTTTACAAGTCTTATTGTTAAGCAATGTTTTTGGCTTAAGTAAAAAAAAAATTGCATAAAATATAAATAATTTTAACTGTGTCTCATTACACTCACCCCAAAACATTGGCAAACAATGGTTTAAAGATATGTTTATCTCCATTCTCTATAGATTAACCCTCTACCGCATGGTGTTGCCATATGTTAATTTTCCTGCCACTGTTTTTTTAAGACAAAGGTTCTAATATTTTTGTTGGAAAGAGAAGACCTTAGTTTAGCCGATGATGTGCTTTGGCTAAGTCACATGACATGCAGTGTTTTTCTGAGGTGCGATTTCTCTCAGATTGGCATTTATTGTGAGTAGTTGCTGAATGCAAGTGAAAAGTCAATAAAACAAAGGATCAACTCTTGTCAGATCCACAAAAAAATCTGAGACATCATCTTCAGTAAGTTCTGATGACATATTCACAACTCAAATTTTTTTGTCAAATTAGGTTTTTGTCAATCGATCAAATATGTTGCCAAATGGCAGCACTGCGCAATAGGGGAATGTACAATATTGCAATGGGTTAGCTGGCTAGCAAGGTCAGCTGTGATCTTTTAAGTTGTAACAATAACAACATAAATGCTAGTAATATAATGTTGAATAGTCATATGTTAATGGCATTTGCTTTATGGATAAAATCTAATTCATGGCAATACTTTTGATTAGATATAAATACAGGGAATAGTGCATTAGTGAGGGCCACCATGTTCTATGGAAAGAAGAAAAGGACAGAACTGGCTTTTCCTGCAGATGAAAGTGAGGATGAGATGGGTTTAAGTGACCATGAGAATATTGTGGATTGGACATTTTATTAGAGCAGTGATGGAGACAGATGGAGCAGAAAAGACAGGAGTAGTAAAGTATTTAGTATAATATATAAACATTGTTAGCTCATTGTTAACATTGTTAGTTACAGCACTTTAAGTTAAGCCATTCTAAGAAAAGAAACACACACACACACACACACACACACACACATATATATATATATATATATATATATATATATATATATATATATATATATATATATATAAATAAATATATATATATATAAATGACTGCAATGAAACTGATAAACCCATGAAACATTGCGATTTAGGTGTGCAATGGCTTTTTTTCAAAGTGGCATGATTGGTAGAATTTTTTTTCTTTACTCAAAAACAATTCAAATATATTTTAAATGTGGGTCAAGATGGGCCAAACTTGCGTGGCCCACATATCAGTATTCAATGTCTGGCCCAAGTCTTGTTTGCCACCTTAAAGATGGTGCCATCTCTGCCAAACCCGGGCCATGTTTGGTCCACATGCTGTATGCCAAAGCCGAATGAATGCTCGCTGTGCCACCAAATCTGGGCCAGAAATTTTAGCTACCTGGGTGGGTGGGTGCAGGGGCGTAGCTGACATTTTTTAAAGTGGGGGGACAGCTGTATGAGATCCACAAGTTTACGTTCATATAATTATTAATCACCCGTTTCTAAATGGTCTGTCTCTAAAAGTGAGGGGGACGTATCCCCCCCCCCCATCCCCCACGGTTGCTACGCCCCTGGGTGGGTGGGTAGATAGATAGATAGGTAGGTAGACACTTTAGCTGTCTTTATTTTAAGAAAATAATTAGAAATTATTTTATTGTTGTTATATTTTACAGAGTTAAAGGCACTGATTTCATGAAGTGATCCAATGACCCCCAAACTGAAAACACTTGTATAAAATGAATCATAGCAAAAATGCATTTATGTGAATACTGAGACTACTACAGTACAAACCTAAGTAAA
Organism: Danio aesculapii; assembly: GCF_903798145.1. Lineage (NCBI taxonomy): Eukaryota > Metazoa > Chordata > Actinopteri > Cypriniformes > Danionidae > Danio > Danio aesculapii. The sequence goes on along the minus strand of NC_079441.1, from coordinate 46,076,584 downwards.
TAAAATGCGTCCTGTAAATAAAGCGAAAGCATGCGGAGAGACAGCGAGATAAAGAGGGTAGGGTGATCTTCTGGGGTCACTGTGAGCTAAATCGACTACTTCAGCAGAATTCCCAAATGCCACGACAACACCTCAGCCTATAATGACCAGAGATCCTCCCGGTGCGCTTCAGACACACAGCAGCTCAGCTCAGGGAATTAACAACAGCATCATACAAGACGCCGGCTGGATTTACTCGTTGTTTTCCTCTACACACCTGCTCCTCAAGAAAGTCTTAATTGGCAATTACTGCAGAGCTTTTGTAACACTTGTATGCCTGATTGTGTTCAATCTAATTTTAATCAACAAAGGTCAAATCCAGGACAACAGCTAAAGTAATGCTTAATAAAGCTTTGTTACTTTGTAACAAGGACGTATTGTTCATATTAAGCAGTGATTACTAAGATGATTAGATTCATTACACATTTATTGAAGCAGTGCTGTCTCTTTTGCTAGCGTTTAACAAAGCTACTCTGTGTTTTGGGGAAAAAGAGCTCGAAATACGAATAACTCAAATGTGTGCATGAACTTTTTTGTCTTCTGAAAATGAGCATTTTAAAAAAAGAAAAAGCTATTAAAACATGCCTCTACTAACATTTCTGCAGAACTTGAAGAAAATTAATACACCAACCACTTCAACTACTTTTATTTCTTTCTATGCAAATTATTACAGGGCAGAATATCAATTAAAGGGATAGTTTGCCCAAAAATGAAAATTTACTAAAAAATACTGACTCTCATGGTTCTACACCTTTCAGTGTCTTTTTTTTTATTTTTATTGCTGTTAAGCCAAAATGAAGACAGTCTAAAGAACGTTGGAAACTGGTGGCGTCCGTAGGAAAAAAAGAGATACTATGGAAGTTACAGAATTAGATTTTTTGAGTGAACTATCCCTTTAATGCTGACTCAACTGACATCCACTTGTTAAGTCATGATGTTAATTTTGATGTTTCAATGACGTATGGAATACTGTTTGCGAGTCCGAGCCGCTACTCATTACAATTGAGAAAATATTCATTTATAACCACTTTTTAGTCATATAACACAATAAAATAAATTTTATATAAAATCATAGTGTACACAACAGTCTCTGGACTTGCTGCTTCACAATTTATAAAAAAAAATCACTTACTGGTCATCGAATATTAGGCATGGATATATATATATATATATATATATATATATATATATATATATATATATATATATATATATATATATATATATATATATATATATATATATATATATATATATATATATATATATATATATATATATATATATATATTTGCGCTCGTGATTTTCAAAAGTATTACATCGCTTTGTAAACATTTATTATTGCCACTTGATTGGTCTCCACATACAGTTTGATATAGCGCTTAGACCCAGAAGCTGCTTTATGTGATGTCACACTTAACAAGCGGATAGTTCCTTGATACAATTTATTCTCTCTAAACACTTTCACCATAGTGTTTGCTTTTTAAACTTATACTTTTTAAAGTTTTCATTACATATCTACATATATATTACTTTTTTATACATGGTAAACTTGCTTGTTAGCTCACCTGGTACAACGTTGCAATGTGGTCAGGTTGCTTTAGAATGAGCCCTTTTAAATCAGGGAATAAAAAGTCATGGTTGTGTTATCAAATATATTTTTATTGTTTTCTTAGCAAATATTTTTTTTTCTTTGTCTGCACCAATAGCCTAGCAGTTAGTGAATCAACACATTTAACTGTACCACTAAGTACCTATATATTTAGGTAGGGTTTAATGTGTTTAAACTGTAACAAAGCAATAAAAAGTTAGTACACCAAAGAATACAAATTATGTTATTATTTATTTAGTTATGTTATTCCAATCCCCAAGATCTATTTTCATCTTCCAAACACAAATTATATTTGAAATGCAGCAATACGCCTACTGTATATCTTCCACAACAGGTTAGAGTGTGGGTTTACTACAGTCAGTACAACATACGGTCATTAGAGTCAGTAGTGCAACATGCAAGCATCATATTGCCTGTAGTAAACGTGCACCCTGATCTGATGTCAAGACATTAGTAAAAAAAAAAAAAAATACTGTTATTTATTTATTTATTTATTTATTTATTTATTTATTTTTGGCCTACAAATGTGAGCTTTGTATGATGAACCACTCAAGTCACATGAAATTTTGAAATGTTTTGACATGTTACTTGGACATTGAATGTCTCAGGACCCTTGCTGTATATGGAGGATTAGATTATATGAGCTCTTTGATTTCATCCAAAATGTCTTAATTTATGTTATGAAAATGAATGATGGTCTTAGAGATTTTTAACTACACAAGGGTGAGTAATTAATAAAAAAAACTTTAATTTTGGGTGAATTCATCCTTTAACCTTTTAGCACCACTGTTTGTCCAATTGACTATTGAACTGCTGTAACGTGCTTGAATATTAATATGATACCACAGACGTTTGTTTAGCTGCTTTGGAGTCAATTTTACACCATTTTAAACATATTTACTGGACATTATACTTGCAAGAAGCAATGCAACTTTTGCAAGAATGCTGCCTGAGGCACACTTTTTATTTTTCATATGTGTGGGTTTTATAGAGTTTGGTTGTGAAAAAAATGACAGCGTCATCTAATTTGAATGTTATATAATTGAACAGCTCATTATACAGGTTGAAGTGCTCTCTCAGCACCTATCCATGACAGACTGACCCTGGGTCAGAAACCCTCAGAAGTGGCCGCACATATAAACTCATACATTCAGGGTGTTTTTAGCTTGATGAGCACAGTTGTTGTGATGGTAGGTGTGAGAAGATATAAAAGGCCATTCATCACTGCAGTGAGATCAGTAATGGCTTTTGTCATGAGTCTCAAACTCCTCTCTGCACTCACCAGTGGAGAAGTTGAGTGCAGAAGGGCAAAATATTAAGCTCAAAGTTTACGTTTTATGTTATCATTTACTCATTTAAATTCGGCCATGTGATGGAGCAGGATGATATAAATGCTTGGTTTTGTTTTTTCCCTTAAACTAGAGCAGGATAAAAGTGTTTTCCTCATTTTCACAGATAAAAAAAAAAAGTTTTTTGTACTTTTCAATTTTGAATAATTTTTATTTTATTTATAAAACGTTATGGGTCATTCGCAGTAACTGCATGTAAAGGTAATTGTAATGTTGTGTGTGAGAAAATTTGATAAATCATCAATAATATCAAGAAAATCATGACATCATCAGAAATCAGGCCACCGAGTTTGTACTTGAGCTAAGTACTGTAAATAAACTACTTAAAGTCCTTTAAGTAGTATATTTTAGAAATAATTGTCAGTTTACTCATTCAGCTTTTTTACTTATTGTAAAAGTATTATGTATTATTATTATTATTGTTATTAAAATGAATTAATATAGAAAAGGGGACTTCACTGGCAAACATCCTTGAGCAAAGCTTGATTTCTTTGAAGTAAAATATGTTTGCCTACTGGCATATGAATTGAAAAGAAAGTCAGTTTTATCTCGGTCATTATGTTTACTATTTTGTGATGTGACACTCTTTTATTGTTGATTCCCTTTAGTGTTTTGAATTTATGTAGATAATTACATTAAGAGATTTAAAGGTCAAATGCTAATAGTTAGGTGTGATGTTAAAAATGGATGTGATGAAAATAAGCTCCTGTGTTGATCTTAAACACAGTAGAAAACTACTTAAAACTACCTTTTTTCTGTATTACACTAATTATACAATCTTCATGACCTTTTTTGAGCCTACTCTGAATATCAAACATCAGTTAGTGACAGTTAAAGCCATTTACGTTTATGTATTATTTACAATACAGTGTTGTTAATTACAACCTGTTAATAAGAATTTCAAACAAATGACCTTTTCTAGAGAATGATTAGTGCTACCATAAGTACTAAAAGTTGAATAAATAAGCATAGCGTGTGATGTCCATTTGCAGTTCAAAAAGATATTTACCACAAAAGCTTAGATACATCAGGTTATGGTTGTTTCATTGCTTAAAATCTAAATCCTTGTTTTATTTAACATAGCAGGTAGCACAACATATACAGTGTTCAGTATATATGAGTGCACCCTTCACAAATCTATCTTTTAAATTCATATTTTTAATAGGAAGTTATACAATATTATATTTGTGTATATACATTAGTCAGTACTAAAGCCAAATCAGGAGCTTATGTAACAAAATAATTTACGATAACAGTCCAAAAACTAGCACACCCAAATTTATATGTTATAGAAAAATATTAAATTTTATTAAATTAAATTTTATTAAATTTAAACAAGAGGAAAAATCAAGAGGAGTAAAAAATTGAAAAATTTTTGTTGAAATTTTGTAGGTTAAAATCATTTTTGCAATATTTTGCTTGAATTTTATTGTATTATCTATCGATTTCTAAAGATGCTTAATGACTAAAATATTATTTTAAAAATTATATCTATATAAATATAAATATATCTGTTTTTTAAATCTGGAACGGAACCACTTATGGGGGTATTGGGCCAGTATGGACCCTTAATTTAAAGAATGCAGAAGTAAATTACGCCACAGACCCAGGTACGCAGAGTTTAGGTTAAAGTGTTACCGTGATTTCTAAGTCAACTTTTTTTTTTCCAGAAAGCACGTAAAGGCACATGTATAATACTGAACGTAAAACTTAAATATACATATATACAGTTGAAGTCAGAATTATTAGCCCTCCTGAATTATTAGCCCTTGTTTATTTTTTCCCCAGTTTCTGTTTAATGGAGAGAAGAGTTTTTTCAGCACATTTCTAACAGTTAAGAATATTTCACTTTCAAGTCACTTCTATTCAGCTTAAAGTGACATTTAAAGGCTTAACTAGGTTAATAAGGCAGGTTAGGGTAATTATGCAAGTCATTAGCCCCAGTGATACAGGTAAATCATAAGCATTTTATCGATCATTTTTTTCCACAGTTGGCATTAAGAAAAAACATAGAAATGTCATCTGACTAACATCTAGCAGCTAAATGTGTCTGAAAAAATATTTAAAGGCTTTTATTTTCATAAACAGCGAGGATGTGAATGTGTCTAAATGTTCTGATTGGCTAGAGTAATCGCGTTCCAAGCGTGAACACGCTCTTTTCGGCAACTTTCCTTCTGCGTTTACACAGCGCAGCATTCCAGCAAATTACCACTAATGTTACAACTTCGCTTTCTAGAAAATTGCCGGAACGAATTTACCGGAATTTTCACAAAGGGTCTGTTCACACATGATCCCATCACTGTAATTTTACGGAAAGGTCTGTATGTGTGAAAGCTGCTAATGTATAACAGTGGATTGCAGACTATCGAAAAAAATATATATAGCTTAAAGGGGCTAATAATTTTAACCTTAAATGTTTTTAAAAAATTAAAAACTGCATTTATTCTAGCTGAAATAAAACAAATAAGACTTTCTCCAGAAGAAAAAATATTATCAGACATACTGTGAAAATTTCCTTCCTCTGTTAAACATCATTTGGGAAATATTCAAAGGAGGAAAAAAAAATCAAAGTGGGGCTAATAATTCTGATTTCAATTGTACATATATACATATATAAGGTGATTTTCTAAAAATTCCATTAGACATTCATCAAGAACGACTACCTTATAAGCTAAAAAAAAACAAACAAAAAAAACCATCAAATCATGAATGCAATGAATTCCACTTAAAACCCTCATGCAAATGGCTGCTTTTTTTTCGGAAGTTCAGTGAAGACAGTCTCATTTTTTTTTACAGCGAGTGGAGCTGTAGGTAGAGATGCGGCGCTGGTGAATGCAATCACACTCCGGTTTGCGTAATTGGGTTTTAACACAGGGGAACAATAACATCTACCCTCAGTGTTTTTGACACGGCTCCAAAAACGCATTACTGCTCAGCGAGGATACCTCCACATTATGTCTTTCTTTCTTGTAATATACCAGCAGAAATGTGCGTGCTTGTTTCCTCTCCCACTCTTTCTCTCTCTCTTTTCTTCTTTGGCAGGAAGCGAGGGAGTGAGAGGAAGTAGCGGCACATAGCATGTCTTCATTAAAGTGTCATCCTCCATTATTTGGCTCCTATCTCAATTAGCACTAGCTTTAATAAAGGAGCCCTCTCTCACAATCTATCTCCTTCCCTCTCCTACCATCTCGTCCTGCGTTGCCTTCAGAAGCTCGTTCTCCTTTCCTCTCATTCCGTGCGTCCTCTCTCTCGCTCGTGTCTGGGTTTTGATGGCGTACGGAGGGCCGTCTTGCTTCTGCAGACTCTTTCTCTCACCCTCACCCCCTCTGAGAGCAATTAGACCTGCTTGCCTTTGGCTGAGCTGTGAACGCAGGCACCAGATCCCCCTGTAATCACCAATGCAGGGAAGCCACCACATCGTTACACCACTACAGGTCACAGCGGGACCCCGTCACCACACCATCCTCAGCAACGAGACTCACATCGCCTCTTTCCTCCTCCTCACCGCTCCCCCTGGAGAGAACTCTTTATTTAAGTCTTGTAAACCTATATAAATCTAAAGGCAGAGATCACACGTTCCCCTCTGAGGTATTACCATACGCTGGTACGCTATTTCCCACCTCGACCCTTTTTTTTTTTTGCTCTGGGAGGGGGGCCGCAGAGCTGCCATTTTATATTTAGCCGGGCCCCGTGGCGCGCTGCCGGAGCTCCGTAATTGAGCGCATACATTTGCAGTATCTGTATGTGACAGTAGGTGACAGGCCCTCTGTAGAGGTGAGGACGGCCTGGGCTAGTCAGCGGCTGATCTCTCAAATTGTACTCTAATTGGGGGATATTAAACAAGCCATCCCACTTAGCCTCTGGGAGGCCGATCCATATTCAGCTTTCTCTTCATATCTCGACTGCCTCAAGCAGCCTGGCTATGGGCTAAAACCGCATCGTTCACAGATATGGATCAGCCATAGATCGACAAACAAACACCGACAGGCGCTTGTTCTTTCGCGCAATCTGCTCGCAGCACTTTTAAGTCTTGTTTATGATAAAGTCTCTCATTATTAATGTATGTCAGTCCTGTTAGCAGCATGAGCTTTTTTTTCATAGCATTCGGTTAGTGTTGTCTCGGGGGATCAGAATCATCAACAACAACGAATGCTTCGCTCAAAACTACTGATATACGTACATGATGGAAAGATGCTCTTATCATGCCGACTGGAGTCGCACATCTGTCAATGTATTAAGGAGGCGGATGCTGTTTGTGCATGTTTGATAATTGTTTCTTGCATAACTGCTTTCCATAGTGAAAACAACTGTGATTGTGAGGAGTAATGTTACCGCCCTTACGAAATAAAAACATATTGTAATATACTAGACTTTATATTCCAATACATTTGAAAATATATTTCAATGTATCGGAAACTTCCTCATATATTTGAAAATATATAGCAATATATGGATGGACATCCTATTGCTATATATTGATTCATAAATTAAAATACATTGATATACAAACAAGACTGTATTACATTATTGCAGGCATTTTTTATGAGTTAAGCAAGCTCATGCGTAGGTTTACAGGGAGGTTGATTTCACAATAGTCCAAATGAGATTTTTGCATGACATTCATTATATTTTACATTATATAGCCATATGGATGGACCATATATGGCTGTCACTGAATGTTCAAGTGCTGGAGTTGGTTACACATGAGTGTTTCTGATCGAGGCTCAACTTTGCATTGGATGCAATTTGTTTAAGGAGTTTTATTAATGTAGTTGTCAAATAAAAACTGATTATCATTAGTTAAACACATTACTATTAGGACTTTACCTAACTACCATTTTGGTTGCATTTTATCAGTTTCAGTCAGTGTGAGTTCAGTTTCCTTTATTTTTGTCATTCAAAACATCACAATAAATTGTAATGCAGAACGAAATTATGTTGCATCAGACCCAACAAGAACATACAAACATCAAACACTATAAAAACCTAAAATAATAAATAAGCTTTTATAATTTCATAAATATATAAAAATGTAGTTATATAAAATACAACCCAATTTAAAACTGAAATTTTTAAACTGAACTACACTGTTCCAATTTACTATGACCTTTTATGTGAAGCTGCTTTGACACAATCTACATTGTATAAGCGCTATACAAATAAAGGTGAATTGAATTGAATTGAATTGAATTTAAAAACAAAAAATCACAGAAGGGAATAAATTAATACCTAAATAACTATTGCACAGTTTGTTATATTAGTTATAGTATTAACAATCTGTGCTAGTTTGACTATTTCTTGATTCATTATTACATACTAGCTATTAACAGCATTTAAGATACAGTATTATTCAAAGGTCTTATAATGACAGAATAAAACTATCATGAAACCTCAGTGTGTTTGGACTCTCAGCAGTGAATATTAAACCACACTGAACTGAACTAAATTGAACTGAACTGAAATTAACTCTGAAAACTGCACTGACACTGATTTAATTCACTATAATCTTCTATGTGAAGTTGCTTTGACACAATCTACATTGTAAAACGCTATACAAAAAATGAACTGAATTGAATTGAATTTGCTCATCAGGCTTCTGTAACGCCTGCCTTATTTCACAGTATGTGTATTTGTAGTGTAGTTAGCAAAAAAAAAAAAATACTGGGTCAAAAAAAGTAACTACAATATGTGGGTTAAATTTAAGTTTAGGGGTAGGTTCATGGTTTCTTTGCACATAAGTATTATCTAGTTATTGTAATTATGATGATAAGTATATACTGTTAATGTGCTTGTTGAAATAGACATTAAGTGCTACCACTTTTTGTAACAGAAGTTAGCGTACTGTAAACAAATTTATGGCTGCATTACGTTTTTAAGTTATCGTTTTAACATGAATTACATTAAACTGACATAAAACAGCTTTTATAACTTAACCAATCAACTAAAACATGATTAACGTATGGTTTTATGTTAATCATAACTTACATTGTGCTATTAAGATAACATGTCATCTTAAATATTTGATCATATATTTTTTACTGTGTGTGTAATCCCACATTGGAGTTCAAATTGATTGATGGTACTGTAATTGTACATAATTTACTAGCATTGTATTATGTTGTAATAACATAATAATAACTTAGTAATAACATAATAATAACATTGTAACAACTTACTATATATTATGTACTTCAGTAATCACAGTACTAGAAGAATAACTTGGTGCTAACTCTAAACCTACCCTTAATTCCATGAAGTTACTTTGTTACACAGTTATTTTTTTGACAAGTACCCATCAAGTGTGTATAAGTAAATTACACCCAAAATCATGTCATTATTATTATATGAGTCGTAATTTCACAACTATGATATGTGACCTTAGACCACAAAACCAGTCATAGGAATCAATTTTTTGGAAATTGAGATTTATGAATCATTTGAAAGCTGAATAAACATGTTTTCCATTGATGTATGGTTTGTTAGGATTGGACAATATTTGACTGAGATTAAAGTATGTGAAAATCTGGAATCTGAGGATACAAAGAAAAAATAAACAAATATGACTAATAAGCAAATAATCTGTAAAGTTGTCCAAATTAGGTTCTTAGTAATTCTTATATTAAATATGTTATATTTGCACTTAGAAGTTTATAAAATGTCATTGAACACAATATTTACTAATATTCTAATGATTTTTGGCCTAAAATAATACATTTTTAACCACTATTTTTGGCAATTCCCACAAATATACATATGAAGAGTTCAGATGCAAAAACCTCTTATGCCATCTGAAATTTCCATCAGAAATAAGCATTTTTCTCAGACTCCTATGTTTATGTTGAGTTATTTCATTTTAAAAACCATGAAAAGACCATATTCCTTGCCATGAAAGTGTAATTACTGAACCTACACACATGAGCCTGATAAAAATGCTCAGTTTTGAAGAAAACGTCAGATGGCATTTAGAGGTTTTTGCATCTGAACTCTTCATATTTTTTTATGAAGACCAGTTTTGTAGTCCAGGGTCACATACAGTATTTACAATAACTTAGTAATAATTGCATTAACCCCAAACCTAACCCTAACTCTTATAGTTAGCTTATTTTACCCAGTGTGTCCTTAGGTAAGTACACTGTAAGTGTGTGTAAGTGCATTATATTTTTGAGAGGGGGGGACTAACCAATAAAGCCAATAGCATTGTCTTATGTAACACACATGACAGTGATGCGTTACAGGAGTTCACCCCGGACATAACATATGGATGTGACCCACAAATCTAATATAATTATGGCACAGATATCAAAGACATTCATGATGTGCTTTACTGTCGCTGAAGTGCAGGACCCTTGACTTTGACAGAGAGGAGACGAAGGCCAGACCCATCCTTAAGTCCAGCAACAGCCCAAAGCGACGACGAAGGCCATGTATGAATACTAGACGAGGTCGCAGTAATTCCCTGCCTCCGCCGGCTTTTGCTTTCTAATTTAAGATTACTAAACACACAACAACAAAAAAGCAAGGTGCTCCTGCTCATGAACACTCAGAGGTCGATGCAATTTAGCAGGGCAACACTCCATTAGAAAAGGCCAGTGCCATGGCTTAAGGGGAACAATTTTAATGATGAAACTGTTGTTTCTCCAAATCAAACATATTACTTATGCAACTTTTTTTTGTTCTCCTCCTCTCCACTCTGTCAGGAGACATCTGTGATCACTCAGTCTTTTTTCATCCTAACACAGGAAGGACGAAAGGAAACGAAACAAAAAGAAAAAAAGAGGAGAAAAGAGAACAACAATAAACACAAAGATGATTTATAAGTACATCCTCTGGTGCTTATTCTCTAACCCCTTCAAACGCACGCACACACACTCGTACATATATTAAAAAAGCAGGGTGGATGTTTATTAATATATTATATGCCAGGCATGGGAATGTGGCTGCTGAGGAGTGTAATTGCAGCGTTGGAAACATTCCTCGGAGGAGCTTGGCACATATTAAAAGGGAAAACTTGAGACATGTTTGTGATAATATTCCTAATAAATCTCAGCGCGGGCCTCCGACTCCTTGACGTTAACAGTAACACGGCCGTTCATCTTGGTTGGAGCTCCAGAATTTAAGATTGGTCACAAACAATCTGAGCGGCACCGGATTGCGCGGGGAGACGTGGCCCCTGTGTGCGCCTCGCACTCCCATAAATCTCCTCTTCCTCCTATGCAAATGATGCAAGGCTTTTAATTGATAATTTCTCACATGGGCCTGTGCACTGGTGGACTGGAGGCTTCTAATGAGAGAGAGCCTATAGCATGTACTTTAAAGCCAGAATGAGCAATCACCCTGAGAAGTGGGGTAATTATTTAGCCCTGGGTATGGTTGAAGTGTGTGTCCGTGTGTGTGTGTTTCTAACAGAGAAAAAAGGGGGCAGCTTTTTTTTTTTAATAACGTGTGTCTTGAATGTTACCTTGCTTGCGCCAGCGATACTGAGCATAAAAGGCGAGCTGAATTGATAAGGCAGATCCATGTTCTCTTTTAATGCCAGCTTGTTGTGTAAATGCACCTCGATCTATCTCCTATATTAGAGAGCGTCGGACGCAAACAATGGGTTGTTTTTTTTCCCTCACAAAACTCGCACACTACCGTCCGGCTCACAATGACAATTTCATCAGATTCCACACAAATAATGGGGCTGGGATGCAATCAAAAATTAATGCTCAACTTTTTGGAAGGCCTCATGAATAATTAAGGCTAATTAATTCTTTATGATGGATGTCAAAAAATCAGCACCTCAGTCCTCGCCTGGCCTTTTCTTTCTTTTTTTACATCGCACTGTAACAAAGAGTATTTATTTTGTGATGATCTCTGTCTGCTTTCGGCTAAAATATGAGGAGCTCCAGCATACATTGAGATAAAGCGATAGAAATCTGTCTGTTTTGTGTCGTAAGTGTCTCAGCGCTGTTTATGCAGGCCTGTTTGATTTGTGGCTTGTGTATGTGAGCGTGTGTGTATGAGTCTCTCATTTTCTCTTTTAGTGCGCTCAGGCACCTATGCAGTATTAGTTAGTTCATTGGTGGCCCTTATATGATAAACTGTGCATTTAAAGTAAGACATTATCTGTGTTTATATTCATATTTCCGTTTTTTTGATGGCATTTCTGTGATTCAGTTTGCGCTGCAGCACACCATTTTTCTCTGAATATTATATGTTGTTATTTTTGTCAATTTGTGCCAGGCTTTTTTTTTAGTTAGTTGGAAAGCCATCGGATTTGATTAAGCTTTCATCTGATTTTAATACGGAGCCGAGTGGTGTGAGCTGAGCAGGAACATGTAAACTGATGACAGCACCATAATTATATCTTCACACCAGTAGGGGGAAGAGTGTACAAAGAAACAAGCATTAGTGTAATGGTGTATTTACAGTCATTCAAGAGCTCTCAGCACAGAACAACTTCACATGTACCCAAACATGCTTTTAAGTGCACAGTCTGTCTGTCTAAACATATATGCGCTAAACATACATTAGCTTGAAGGTGGTTTAAAAAAATTATAAATGTATGTGCATTATGTACCGCAAAAAAAGCTTAGGTATACTGTAACTACCATATAACCATATGTGTGTGTCTGTATATTATATAGGAACCTTTTCTCAGTATTTAGATTAGAACTAAGACTAACTAGAAATAAATGTTTAAGATTTTAAGACGCATTAATCTGTAATTTATAAAATTAGAAACAACTGAACATTTATTTATAACAAAATACCTGCATGTAATTTAATCTGTAATTAAGTCCTGTAGTTACTCTGTTGACCCATTCATACACCATTACAAAATGGTTGATAGTTGACCCAAAATGGTAATTCCGTCATCATTTACTCATCTTTTACATTTGTGTTTCTTTCTTTTGTTGAAAAAAGCTGAAAACCTGGAGCTATTGACTTAGTATTTGCCTTTTTCTGCTACGGAAGGCAGTGCTTACAGGTTTCTAACATGTGTCCAAATAACTTATTAACTTATTAATAACAGGGGACAAAATAGAAACTCTTAAATATTTGTAAACTCTTCCTTTAACCCATTCTCAAAACTACCCATACCAAACCTGTCCCTAATCTTATTTATGTGATGTACCCTGTACCCACACTTTCAGAAATAAAGGTACGCGAGCTGTCACTGGGGTGTTACCTTTTCAAAAGGTACACATTTGTACTTAAAGGGTCCATATTGGTACCTCAAAAGTATATATTAGTACCTAAAATTTAAAGAGGAACTATAAAGAGGTTCTTTATAGGTACTAATATGTACCCTTGAGGTATTAATATGGACCCTTTAGGTACAAATTTGCACTCAAGAGTGCACTCAAGAGCACCACACATTTGTTTCTAGAAATATTGAACAGTATGAACACAATAAGGACACTATGTTTATTATGATATATAGTTGGTTAAGGCAAGACTAAAATAATATGAAATCAATCACTTCACAAAAGTATGCTTAAGTTGATATTCCCATATAAAAATGTAAAATACATATCTAGTTGTACTGTTAACTCATCATTAAATACACTTTTAGTGTCACTATACTGCCCATAACTGGGACATTCTACCAGAAATGTACATAATCTGTCCTTGAAATAAAAACATAAAATAATAAAATTAATAATAAGAATATAATAAAAAAATAAAAAAATAAATAATTATATATATTTCCTCCCAAAAAAATTCTAAAATGGACTGATGGTTGATTTCTGTAAGTTGTTCTGTAAAGTAACATGTCATTGTTTTGGTTCTTAGATCGTTTTTCTTTATTAAAAACACTTTACAAATGTACAAACCCTGTTATTGTCCTTATTCAGCCCAATTGAATCTAAAAATAAAATAAAATAAAACTTCAGAAATAGCAAGTTTACCTTGTTATCCTTCACATCAATTGACTATGTACACAATATGAACGTAATAAGGACAATCTGGTTAAGGCCAGATTAATATAAAGCGAAATCAGTCGCTTCACAAAAATATTGTCACCTTAGAATTATAAGGTTCTATCTGACATTTTTGTCAAAATTGAGTTATTGACATATTCTTAATAAATGACAACTTATTTACATTATCGGATGTTTTTTTTTTATAAGTTGTTTACATTTCAGGACTTCCTTCAGAACACAGATGGAACCTTATAATTCCATGGTGATGGTAGGCTTAAGTTGATATTCCTATATAAATATGTAAAATATATATCCAGCTGTAATGTTATAATCATTAAATGCATTTTTAGTGTCACTATACTGCCTATAACTGGAACGTTTTACCTGAAAGGTACATTATCTGTCTTTGAAATTAAATCATAAAGTGAATAAGAGTATTTAATAAAAAATAAATTCTGAAATGGACTGATGGTTGATTTCTGTGAGTTGTTCTGTATAGGGGTATGTCATTCCTATGGTTTCGTTTCTTTATTAAAAACACAAAAATGTACAAACCCTGTCATTGTCTTTGTCCTCAGCCCAATTAAACCAACAGCTTAAATTGTTTTGTTATGCTAAAAACATTTCATTTAGAAAGAAAAAAAATCAGAAATAGCAAGTTTACCTTGTTATCATCCACATCAGTTGATTAAAAACATAAAATTATAAATAAATCCTACAAATAAATACTACTTTACAATTGTCCCCATGTTTCTATCAGTCCTGTCACATTTGCATTACATTTTTTAAGGCTATGACTCAAAGGAAATGACATCATTTGATGGAGGGGAAGCTGGCAGTGATTAAAGATGCGTCCTATCGTTGCATTGTATGATTTTTATGCTTGTTTTTGGATGATTTTTTTGAGGAGGACAAATTAAAAGTCAGGCCCTGTTACATTTTTTTATAAGTGAAAATGTACATTTCTGGTAGAATGCCCCAACTATAAGCCATGCATAATATTGAATGCCAATAGTGCTTATATTTTCATAACCATAATGCAGTTTTGGTAGAAAAAAAAACATGTTTTTGCTAATCAAAATAATAGTGCAGATGATTAGCTCTTAGATTTTTATTTATTTACAATAAACGCATGTAAATAAATGTAATGAACCATGTCCATCATTCATCTATTCACATATGAAGAGTTTAGATCCAAAAACCTCTAAAAGCCGTCTGATGTTTTCTTCTAAATTAGGATTGTTCTCCAATTCCCGTGTGTAGGCTCAGTCATTTAACTTTTATAGTGATGAATAAGTTATTTACATTGCCTTTAATGTGAATGAATTGAACATAAACATAGGAGGCTGACAAATATGGTCATTTTAGGAGAACATTTCAAATGGCATTTAGAGGTTTTTGCATCTGAACTCTTTATATATAGTAGAGATTAAAAAATATTACAATATTTTGATGGATAAACACACAGAGGCCTATAAACAGGCCTATATCTCCAGCTCAAGTTTAGGAGTTTCAAAAAAATCTATACTATACCTCAGCAGCACATTTGATCAGTCCATCATGATTATCCATTTATCACCTTGATCTTTCCCTCCACATCAGTGACCCATTTTGCTCTTTCCCTTCCCACGAAGCTCTGATCTCGCTGTGCTCGTCTCTTTCGTCCTCTTTTCTCCTCTCCTTCTTTCTAAAGGGGGTTCATCAAGCGGCTTGTTGTACAGCGCAGTAATTAGCAGCGCATGCTTGTATTAATTAGTGGTGAGTGATCTCGTTTTATTAATATGTACTGGAGTGCGATGGGGTAGGAGCCAGAACAATGGGGCGAGCGGTTCGGCGGCCTCGCTATCGGCTGACCGAGACACTGGGAACGGCCAAATGGTTAAACCCATTATTAAACATTTTATGCTAATGCTGTTTGTTTTATAAGCAAATTAACGGTGTGGATTTGCCGAAAACAGGTGCTGTGGTGTGAATGCGTACTAAATGATGTGATACTGGAGGAATTAATTAGAGCCTGTGCGGTAATTAGATGCAATAATTTGTGTGATTAGCGGGCTGTTTAAGAAGGAAGACACACTCGCAAGTTAATGTGCATATGCGCGCACACACCGTTTCTTCTTCACACATATGCTGTGCATGCTCGGGTGGGACAGTTGTTGTGTTGTCCCGGAACACAATGAGTTTGAGAGGCGAGGAACTTCCTATCGCGTTCTTCAGAAATGGATCATTAAAAAAATGCTGAGGTGGCTACTGCTAATTATCAATCCGAACCGGTGGTTGGAGGGGCTCTCTTTTTAATTCAATTCCTTTCCTCCTGTCCTTCCCTAAGTCAAAAAAAAAACCTCCCTACCTCAAAGCGAAAGGGAAGCTTCTTCACACAGGACTTCTATATTTGGAAGTGGTTTCATGATAAAAGACAGAACCTGTTTTTTTTCCCTCTCATCCTTCCTTCTGTTCTTTTCATTGCATATTATTAAAATCATAAAGTGCATAATTAATTTCTGCAGATGCAGTGCATTCCGAGCTCATTCAGATTCAGTTAATAAAGCAGATTCTGCTTGAGTTAGTCAGGTGGAAAAGATCCTGGAGAAGTTTGGAGAACAGACGAGAAGGATGCTGGCAAAAAAGTGAACTGAAAGACAAAAGCAGAACAGGTTTAAAATGTTGAAGATAGACATTTGTTCAGTCAAAGTCAAAAATTCAGGTTGTAGTTGCAGATTATATAAAGTGCAAGACCCGTTTGGTGCGACTTGTTGCTATTTTCAGACCCGCACAGCCCTAATTTTGCCATTTTATGGGTGTTCCAATCTAGAAAGGAGATGTGTTAAGGCGCATTGTTGGGGAATTGCTCTTTTGAGGAACTGAAATAGATTAGCTCTTAGATTTTTTAATTACAATAAACACATGTAAGTAAATGTAATGAACCATGTCCATCATTCATCTATTCACATATGAAGAGTTTAGATGCAATAACCTCTAAAAGCCATCTGATTTTTTTCTTCTAAAATTAGGATTTTTCTCCGATTCCTGTGTGTAGGCTCAGTCATTTTACTTTTATAGTGATGAATAAGTTATTTACATTACAAAAGCAGAACAGGTTTAAAATGTCGAAGATAGACATTTGTTCAGTCAAAGTCAAAATTTCAGGTTGTAGTTGCAGAATATATAAAGTGCAAGAGCCGTTTGGTGCGATTTGTTGTTATTTTCAGCCCAGCACAACCCTAATTTTGCCATTTTGTGGGTGTTCCGATCTAAAAAGGAGGTGTGCTAAGGTGCATTGTTGGGGAATTGCTCTTTTGAGGAACTGAAATAGACTGCGCCATTTTTATAAAAAACATGTTTAGATTTGTCCACCTGTTGGGTTTTTGGAGACGTCTGCATCACCATGTGGGGCATAATAATACGACGTATGTTTGGATATAACTGTTTTTTGACCACACTTTGTTATTTTTGTTTATTTATTTGTTTGATGGAAATTAGCACTGAATTTAGAAATAGTTTTGAAACAAATCTTTGCGCTTAACAAATGAAATGAGATATGTAGGCTAATGGATGTCTTCAGTGAAGTGCGTACAACCTTTCCTTATCCATGAAAGTAAAGGAGTAAAAGTAAAGAGAAA
Organism: Danio aesculapii; assembly: GCF_903798145.1. Classification (NCBI taxonomy): domain Eukaryota; kingdom Metazoa; phylum Chordata; class Actinopteri; order Cypriniformes; family Danionidae; genus Danio; species Danio aesculapii. Next base: position 46,059,051 of record NC_079441.1, on the reverse strand, counting down.
GACAAAGTAAAGAGGCCGAATGGAGGAGGCGTGTTCTTTATCCTCGTGCTGCAGGTGATCTGCTTAACTGATTTCTCACCAGTGAAGAGTTCAGTTTTTTCACTGAAGAAGTCCGCCATGTAAATAGCAAATGTGCCACAGTGCAACTGACTCTTAAAGGGAAGGGGAGATGAGACTCGGATTGGTTTAATGCACGTTAAGTTCAAAACACACCCATAACTCATTAAGAGAATAAGCATAACACTTTTAGACCTTGCACCAGGGTGCAAATCGTATTTTTCTGTCCTTAAAATAGCAAAAATGGATTTGGACATCGGACTTTGCGTCTAGATCATTAAAACAGAGCCCTACATCTGTGATTACTCTGTTAGGTAATCTTAAAGGAGTAGTTCATCCAAAACTGACAATTCTGTCATAATTTACTTACCCTTCACTTACCACAAACCTGTTTGAGTTCCTATTTTCTGTTGAACAAAAAAGAGGTTATTTAAAATTAAATGTTGGGAACTGGTAGCTGCTGATAAGTAAACATAGCAAGACTACATAAAGGATTATACATATGTTTCTCATATGACACAATCTTTAAAATCACAGTGAGAATTCAGAAAATATTTTTTTCTTTTTATTATTCTTTTCTAGACCAAATCATTCAGAATAAAACTACAAATGTGGAAGTCTGGAAAAAAATTAAGCTCTATTTATAATGTAAAGGAGAGAAAATGTAGATTCTAGAGAGCATTTGATTTGACTAAAAATCTAACAAGAAGCTGGAGTGCAGTGAAAATCATTGATCCATATTTGTGAAGTGAGAAACTATAAGTTATCAACTTTTGTTTTCTAAATGTGATTTTTGTCATTGTTTTAGAGCATACTGTTATTATAATAAATAACCTTAAATTTATAGTTCATTGAAAAATGAGAATGTCCTCATCATTTAATCATACGCTATGCTCTGTTTCTGCTTTACTAACCCTGTTCTGTTTACTTACCCTAACACAAAACAAAACATTCAGAAGAATGCTAGAAAAAATAGCTAATGACATTCATAGTAAGAAAAAAAAAACACAAGGGAAGCCAATGGCTGTTTTTCCAGTATACAGTATTGTCCTTTATATTCAACAGAATAACGAAACTCAAACAGGTTTGGAGCAGGTGTAGGATGAGTAAATGATGTAATTTTTGGGTAAACTATGCCAAACAAATTCATTTTAGAAAGATTATAAAAATATGTAACATTTTGATTTCATCTGGATGGTAATATCAACGCTTTATTAATGGTTCCTTAAAAGACATTCTACTGACTGTAAGTAAGTAATGTATATGTCGTTGTTAAATCATAGGCTCATTCTGAAAACATGGCCATATATACATTTCTGAAGATCGCGAATTATGTAGCTAGAAGTACATATGGCTGCATTTCATCTTTAAAATGAACAATACGAGGCGTTATGACGCCGTTTTACCAGAGCATACCAGCTGACCGCTTACCTGCTTTTGGATGCTTTTCTGCTGTAACCAGTTTGTCCAGTTAGCTCGCCATGTACGTCGGAGGACTTGAGATGCAGAGAAGAGTTGACCACAACAACGGGGTTCGAGTCCGGTGAAGCACTGCTCAATCAGTGCTTTTGAAAACACTATTGGTTGGGTTTAGGGAAGGAGGAGGGTGGGGCAGTCAGTCAAAAGCGGGCTGCGAATGGCACTCGCGAGAGAAATTTGCGATCTCAAAAAGCGTTTACAGCAGCCTCTGGTGGATTAGCGAAAACAAAAACTCAACAAAAAAAAAAAACCTTAACAACTGGCTTAAACTCTAATGAGAGTTACATACTGTATAGTGTACAGAAAAGGGGATCATCAAAATAAAGTCTAATCAAATGTTGATAGTTCAGACAGTTTGATGCTTATGTTCTCATCCCCTTACTCTTGCCAACAATAACACAAGTTTTTAAATGCACCTCTTCTCCTAGAGTGACGGTCATCTTCTCAGGCCATTTCTGACACTGTGTGTGAACTCTTCTCACTGCAAATCTGCAAATAAATCTTACAGTGTTTCAAACTGAGCCAAATTCACACTCAATTTTATGGCCAATGGGACACGTCCCGTTGCAACCCCCATTCCTCAAGCATCACAGGCTAACGGTGATTGAAACCACTTGTTGATGAGTGTGTGTGTGTATCCTCAGGGCAGTACTTTAATGTTTTTATTTGAGGCAGATGCATGAGAGGAGATTAGATTGACACCCAATAAGCTCAAAATCACATCGTCCAACACATAGACTCCTACTCGTCTCCAAGGTTTACTCCAAACTAACCTGTAGTTCTCACCTTTTTGGGCCACCAACTTTGCGGTGTTGGCTATGGTAATCTGGACAAGCCAGCATAAATATGGATAGATCTTTATTTTTGTTTAAAGGAGCTTTCACACAAAAATGCCATCAGTGCTCCTTCATTAATTAAATGTTGTTCCAAATCTGCATGGGACATTTTAAATTCAAAGAAGGCTATATGTTCTAGTGTTAAGTTACTACAGGTAATACAATGTAAAATTCACATACATGTATAACCATTGGTCAATGCTCATATATATGGAAGAGTATAAGCAAAGCAATAAGTTTCTTGGTGCACTATAACTAACTAGAAGTGTTTCTTTGTATTATTATTATTATTATTATTATTATTATTATTATTATTATTATTGTTAAGCAAGGACATGTGATATATATATATATATATAGAATATTAGTAACTTAAACATTTTAAGTTCAGTTATCAAATCAAATTCAGTTAATACAAAAAATTAAGTCCAAAGAACTATATAGCTACTCAAATTTCTTGGTAATGCTTCTAGCATTAGAGTTAATACAAAAAAATTATTAATTAAATAATGTATAAATCTTTAGGTTTAAGTTCTGCTTAATTTAATCAGTTGCCGTAACTTTTATTTAGATTATAAATTAAACTAACTTATTTAATTGAGTGATTTTCAATATTAGGTTTTACAGTGTACAGGAGGGAATTCCTTAAATTATGACTGGCCATACAAACATAAACACTGACTTAATCAACAGTTTATATTTGACCCCCTGGAGTGAGAGCTATGTGACACCAAACAACTTCCCTGCGCAAATGAGTATGGGGGCCAGGCGTGTCCATCAGTTGAATCTTTTAAAAATTCTTCATTTTGGAGACAAAGACTATAGAATACATAAGACATGTCACTCATGTAGTTTTAAATAAGGGAAAAGTGTAATGGTTAATATGGCGAACAAAGCCCCGCTTACTAGTACAAAAACCTATCAGCGATCGCTGTAGACTGATGATTCTACGGGGGAGGGGCTGGAACCATATGTGAATTTCTGCAGATTTTGTGTGACTCAAGCAGGACACGGCGCGCACATGACAGTTTAAAGCAGGGATCACCAAACTTGTTCCTGGAGGGCCGGTGTCCTGCAGATTTTAGCTCCAACCCTAATCAAACACACCTGAACAAGCTAATCAAGGTCTTACTAGGTATACTTGAAACAATCAGGCAGGTGTGTTGAGGCAAGTTGGAGCTAAACCCTGCAGGGACACCGGCCCTCCAGGACCGAGATTGGTGACCCCTGGTTTAAAGTATCACACAATAGACGCGCACATTCGCATGATATTTAACATGAAACTAATCAGATGGCACTCTGTGGCGCGGCAGGAATATGAACAGTGTCCTGAGTCATGGCTGGGCGTTTAGAAGTTAAACTAATGAGACAGTTGTTGTTTAATTTTATTGTTGTTTTCTAAAATGAAAGCTTGGCAAGCAATTTTGGAGAATTTTATGTTTCCCTATTCAAATGGAATGTCGGAGCATACTGCCCAAGAGGCATTTCAAAGATGGCCGCCAATTGAAATGGCTTGCCTGAAAGCCTGGACTTTGCTGAAGAGCACGTTGAGTGGCCAGTTTTGAGCACTGCAGTTTAGAACAGTACTTCAAAATTTCAGCCATGATTGTTTTCACTCCAAAGTGCCCATTGGAGGGTGATATTTCCCATTTGGAATGTAAATTTAAAGTATGCGTGAAACTGAAGCATTTCAAAAGGTATTTTTTCCACCTATGGTAACGTACATGCACTAGAAATAGTTTGAAAAAGTGCTTTGGGTGTATGGCCATACACAATACATTCACCATGTACTGCAGATGCACATTACATTACATATTCAACATGTTGAAATACTTTTGATTCACAATCCAAGCACTTCCGACGTTCTTCCAAGCAAATTAAGTTATTTTGAATGCACTTTACACCACAGGAAAATCTGATAAGATAATCATTAGAACCACCAAGATAATCGGGACACAATAGGATTGTTGCAAGGGGAGAAATCAGCTCAAAATCAGCCCAATTATCTTGTGGTGTGTGCCCAGCCTTATTAGATTTAGAATTAGCCTTTTTAAACCCCAAAATTTTGAACAGTAGCATTTGTTTTAATATATCTTGTCCTTCTTCAGTCTGTCTAGTTGAACATCAGTCCAAGCCTCTTCTGTTGAGTGTCAGCACGAGAGCCTGTAGGCGAATACACTCCTTACACTCGAACTTGCTGTAATTTTAGAATAATAAGAGCAACCTGAGGGACGCAATTTGTCATCTGTTGTATTAGGAGCAAAAAAATAATAAAGATCAAGTGAGAAACATGTATGCTCCTTTTCCTTAATGGCCACCTATTCTCCTTCCCTTGGTGGAACTTTGTCGCTCATTTAAAATATGCATATGTAAAAAAAATGCCACGTAAACACACACAAATGCACATACAATAAAACGTGCTATAAATGTGTCCAAATATGTGAGCGTTGTTACGGAAAGCAGAGCGCTAATGAATGAACAAGCTGCGACGAGGTGCTCAGTTTATGAATCATTTATGTCATTATGACAAATGACATGGTAACCTTAAAAGGCCTTAGAATATGAATTCACTCAGAGCAAACGTGTATGGTGTGAGAGTGCTCCCTGTAGAAATCGAGTAGAACTTGGTTAAACATGAAATTCATATTGGCTTCTTAAAGCTGAATTAGACAGGGGGCCACACAGAGCTCACAGGAGACCGCCGAACATGAATTATTACCAAATATAATTTCAGCTATTAGTTCACCATGCTGAGTATCAATCACCAGCATCTGAGGTGGAAATTAATATTTTGTGCAAGAAAATAGAGTAAGACGGGAGCTCATTTTCTACGATTTTATATATTTCTTTCTTGTGCTTTTTTAAACTGCTGTGTGGGCTGACTTATACTGTATATGGTGTTGGGATGAGTTTGGTCCATTATCATACAGATTATTCATTGAAAATGCTTGCACAGAATAAATTAACATGCTGAGAATAAAAGAAAAATGGGTTAAACAGAAAGAGGTGGAAAAGGGAAAAAAGATTGCATGTAACATACCATCCCTTCCAATTGTCTGTAGTAACTGATAGGGCCTTTGTATTTAATTTAATTTTATTTTATTTTATTTTATTTTATTCATTTTCTTTTTGGTTTAGACCCTTTATTATTCAGGGGTTCCCACTGCGGAATGAACTGCCAACTTATCCAGCATACATTTTACGCTGCGAATGTCCTTCCAGCCGCAACCCAACACCGGGAAACACCCCTACACTCTTGCAAACCGGAGCACCCGGAGGAAACCCACACAAACACATGGAGAACATGCAAACTCCACACAGAAACAACAACTGACCCAGCTGGGGCTGGAAACAGCGACCTTCTTGCTGTGAGACGATCGTGCTACCCACTATGCCACTGTGTTGCACAATATTTTATTTTACTTTATTTATTTTCATCTATACAAACATAACTGGTGGTTCATTCCGCTGTGGCGACCCCAGATTAATAAAGGGACTAAGCCGGTAAAAGAAAATGAATGAATGACACACATTACTTTAAATATGAAACAATTATTTATTTAGAAACTTACATCATTCATTCATTCATTTTCTTGTCGGCTTAGTCCCTTTACTAATCTGGGGTCGCCACAGCGGAATGAACCGCCAACTTATCCAGCATTTGTTTTACGCAGCGAATGCCCTTCCAGCCGCAACCCATCTCTGGCAAACATCCATACACACTCATTCACACTCATACACTATGGCCAGTTAGCCTACCCAATTCACCTGTACCGCATGTCTTTGGACTGTGGGGGAAACCGGAGTACCCGGAGAAAACCCACGCGAATGCAGGGAGAACATGCAAACTCCACACAGAAACGCCAACTGACCGAGCCGAGGCTCAAACCAGCGACCTTCTTGCTGTGAGGCAACAGCACTACCTACTGCGCCACTGCGTTGCCCAAACTTACATCAATAATATTTAAATAATATTGTAAATTCATTTGGCATGCAAACTCTCATAGTGCATTATAAGTATTCTCTAGCGGTTGAGTTTACATCTGTTGGACACTCGTTATTGCTTTGCATTGTGGGATTGATTGAGTGCATTTCAGAGTGTCCGTTATGGTTTTAGTCACCACTATAAATGGCTGCTCCCCCAATTAATACACTATTTAAGCAACCCAGGCTCATTCTGGAAATGTAGCTGTTTATACATTCCTGGAGATCGTGAAATACGTGCCAGGAGCTACGTTTTTCTGCAGTTTTTGTTTCTGCAAATCCACCAGAGGCTGTTGTTTACGCATTTGAGATCTAAAATTTTGCTTGTGAGCGCCATTTGCACCTTCTGTTCTCACGTAAATCCACCAGAGGCCGCTGATCAACCGACCAACCCCCTAACCACCCACTTCCCAAAAACCAACCGCAGTGTTTTAAAAAGCAATCCAGAAAAAGAAAAACTCTCTTCTGATTTTTACCACATTTTTAGGTTTTACCACATTCTCACCCTGTTATTAATTTATTCATTCATTTTCTTTTCGGCGTAGTCCCTTTATTAATCTGGGGTTGCCACAGCGGAATGAACCAACTTATTCAGCACTTTTTATGCAGCGGATGCCCTTCCAGCTGCAACCCATCTCTGGGCACTACCTACTGCGCCACTGCGTCACCGCGTCACCCACCCTGTTATTTACTTGATTATTTTACTTTTCTTTCGTCTTACCAGCTTTCTGGAACCGTTCTTTGCCAGACTCGAAGCCCGTTTCAAATCTGCGAGCTACTGGACGAACTGGTAACAGCGGGAAAGCCATCCATACGGAGGTAAGTAATTATCTGGTAAGCGAGAAAAGGAATGGTGTCATGCCGCCCCTAAGCACTGGCTTTTAAGACGAAATGCAGGCATACGTATTTCTGGCTACATAATTCACAATCTCCAGAAATGTATACAGGGTTATGTTTTCAGAATGAGCAAATAATGCTTTTAAGGGTATAGGGGTGATTTTGGATACAGCCCTAATTTGTTTGATTTCTCTGTTGCCTGAGCAGTGAGAAGGATCAGGATCTGGCTGAACCATAACATGACGCTCAGGAGAAAGAATTCAAATATGTGCACTGAAAAGAGGTCATATCCACTGGAGAAATCAGTTTTGATCTTCTGAGATAAGAGTTCATTGTATTATGAAAGCTCTCAAAAGTTCTCCATGGTACACAAAAGACGAGCATTCTAACAGTATTAGATTAAACCAACACAATCTCACGGCAATTCATAACTTTTTGATTTAGTGGCTAATTCGTATGAATTCATACGATCTAATTCGTACAATTTAGTACGATTTGCTTATCCCCCAATGACTGTTGGGTTTAGGGGTGGGGTTAGGTGCCACGTCTCCTTTTTAAAATCGTACAATTTCATAAGACTGAACTCGTATGAATTCGTACGAATTAGCCACTAAACTGTCAAAATGTAAAATACTTACGTTTTCTCGTGAGACCAGGCTGGATTAAACATGAGAAAGTACACCAAACCTTGTGTTCCTGCTAATAGTGTAAATATTTATTTTCAGAATTGTCCTTGATCGCCTTTTGTTGTATTCGTGCAATTTTTCATATTTGAAACCTATTTTATTGCATCTTCGGAATGCGGCAACTGAAAGCAGCAAAATCAGTAAGTGATACAGTTAATTGTGAAGAGGATATTGATCTGTGCACCTGTCCCAATACATGGAGGCTGTCATTAGAGGTTAAGCTAATCTTAAACTATTCTGTGTTTGTCAGTCAGTCAGTTATAAATAAATAAATAAATAAATTAATAAATAAATAAATAAATAAATAAATAAATGTGAAAATATGGTTGTTAAATGATTAAGTAAACAATTAGCAAAAAAAAAAAAGCGCTTGAGGATCACTAAAATTGTGTGTATTCATTTGCTTGCATGCCAACTTCATACTGTACTTCAGTGAATATCTGTTTGAGGGTTTTATCTTAAAGAAATATGGCTACAAAAAAACATATTTTGGAGGGAAAAAAAAGGTAATGGAAACACCAGTACATATTAAGACAAACTTTGTTGGGAATCATCAGTAACTGTCAATGGTAAGTGTCAAAGAGGACCGATGCTGCAGGATGACAGGCCTTAAACTGTCACAAGGCCATTACACATCCTTTCCATAACTGCATATTACATATGTCTGTGTTGTTCTGGCCTGATTGTATGTCGGAGTGAAGGGAAAAAGGAACAGGAAGGTTTTATATAAAGCTGGTCAGATGGCTGCTAATGGCCACTTTGACTAGCATTACATTTGTGTGTGTGTGCGTGTGCGTATGTGTGTTTTTCCGTTCATTGTTTTGTGCAGCGACCTCTGGTAAAGTGCGTATATGACTCTAGACTCATCCAAACGTATTTCCTCCTGATTAACTTGATGCCTGTCAACTTACTGAGACATTCCTCCTCGACCCCTTTATACCGGACCCCCTCTGTTGCTACTCCTAATAGACACGAAATGTTCCAGTCGATAACCTGACTAGTCTCTCTCTCTTTCTGTCTTTCTATAACATCTGCTATTTTTTTTTTCATACGTTAACCAAAAGACTCAATGTGATTATTACTAGGTATTAAGTATTGCATTTAGACACTACACTGTTTGTGCTTAGTGTATATATACTTTTAATATATAAACTTTTAATCAACAAAGTTGCATTCAGTTGATTAAAATGTAAAAGTAAATGCACATAATGCTACAAAAAAATTCCATAAACATTTATGTAGTCTTTGTAGCTTCTATTAATCAAAATACAATGTTTTCCCCTAAAATATACAGCAGCACAACAATTTTTAAAACATTCATAATAAGAAGAAATGTTTTTTTGACAATCCATTTATCATATTTATATAACTGACACTGAAAAGCACTGTTCATTAGTAGTTATGAAGTATCATTTTATTCTGCATCCCAAATCCTACCCAGAACCCAACTTCATCCTTACTAACTAGTCCTGAGCAAGTTTTTTTTGCCTTTGAGTCCGAGTCATTTGATTTTGAGTATTAAAAAAAAAAGAATTAAGAAGAGTGAAGAAACAGATCCAGGATGTTATTTATTTTTTTATTTAATTCACCTTAATTTAACATTTAACAACTCTGTTAACAAACAGAGCACTTCAGTGAGGTAGCTTCAACAATCAAGTAATAAATAACATAAATTCCTCACTTAATGCAACAGTAAATCTATAATAATCTAATATAAAAACAAATAGCACCTCAACTTAAAATACCCACCAGGCAATCTCAAGTTTACATATCTCACAGTGTGCTTTAACAATGTTGCCGTCATAAACCGTGTAATACCTCAAGACTGCCAAACATACTTGCGCTTTCTGCTTTAACCTGCTTTCGTGTTCTACTTTGCCGGTATTTAACCAATAGCGTCTCTCCAACAAAGTGATGTCATGCCGCACGTGTTGCTGTTTCTGTGTGAAGTTTAGCTGCACTTCACTGGTTATCCATTAAATACAGAATTTAGTTTAAAATTGTATTATTTATTTACAAAGCCGTCAATAATCTTGCTCCTCAGTACCTTACAGACTTGCTCTATCCGTATACCCCTCTCGATCATTGAGATCTTATGATCTCAATTTGCTCACCGTGCCTAGAACAGAACACGTCTTAAAAACGAGGTGATCGAGCGTTTGCTGTTGGTGGCCCTAAACTCTGGAACACTCTACCAATTCACATTAGACTTCGCCGTCTATTTCTGTCTTTAAGTCCAGCCTGATCTCAAGAGAAAACGTAAGTTTTTTACGTTTTGACAGTTTAGTGGCTAATTCATAAGAATTCGTACGAGTTCAGTCGTACGAAATGGAACGATTTTAAAAAGGAGGCGTGGCACCTAACCCCGCCCCCTAAACCCAACCGTCATTGGAGGATGAGCAAATCATACTAAATTGTACTAATTAGATCGTACAAATTCGTACGAATTAGCCACTAAAAAAAAAGTTACGAATTGCCGTGAGATTGTGTTGTTAAGTCTGTTTTAAAGACCTATCGATTTTCTCTCGCTGTTTTGTTGCTTTTATTTGTTAAATGTTTTTTATAATCTGCTTTCTTCTCTGTCTTTAGTACTCATGTGTACAACACTTTCGTGAACTTTGGCTGTTTTTAAATGTGCTTTATAAATAAATATTGTATTGTATTGTATTGTATAAGTCAAGAAGGAGGTTTAACTCTGTGCCACCACATAACTATAGATGTATAACGTCTGGTTCCGATCGAGTCTGAAAACCACGTAATCGAGCCCGGTTTCAGATCACGTTATTGGATCTGGACATACCTATTACTAACTATTAATAAACAACTAATTAGTAGTTCATGAAGCTAGTAGTGGTAGTTATTGGTTTGTTAATATTGTGAATTGTGACCTAACCTACAATGTTACCAATCTCAACTTTTCCAATACAGATACATAGAACATTTAAAGAAGAACATATCAAAAATGATAACATTTGGACCTGCGATATTTCATAATATAACAGCTTTCAAGGTCAGTGTGATTTCACCAAGTGGGACATATTCCTGGATTAACATTTCTGTTGATCCTGGAACAACGTTCCAATCAGCCAATCAGAATTAAGAGATAATTTTACAGTTTAAGTTAAGGCATATGGTTAAGAGTATGTACTTCTACATTAACTAATATTCTTCTCAGATTTTGGGAATCATTTACAGTTTTGGTTGGGTTTAGGGGTAGGGAATAGGTATGGATTATATTTTCCAACAAAAATGATGTTTCAGAATCAACATGGATGTTAATTAAGGATTGCATCGTGCTTGGCAAAATCGCACACACCCAGCTTTTGATTTATTAAATCATGGTAATGGTAAACATGATAGACTCTTTTTTTTTTTTTTTTGACAATCACCAAACATTTGAACATTTGTATTTATTTAAAAATAGTATTATTGTGATGCTTATCAATACCTAGATGCCTATTGACCCCTCTATACCGGACCCCCTTTTCTGCTACTCCTAATAGACGTGAAATGCTCCAGTCAATAATGTTTCAACTAGTCTCTCTCTCTCCGCATCTCTCTTTCTCAGATTGCTGCATGTCAGGAGGAGGTTCACATTGGAAAGTTCAGCCAAATGTTATCTAGCGCAGGGAGGTTTCAAAGGGGAGGCCCGTTGCTCCCCCTCTTCCAACTTCTAGTTTTTGACTCTCTCTCTTGCTCTCTCCCAGTGTCTCTCGCCCAATCTCTCCGCCCCCCTCGACTGCCTTTCAGACTCGCAGCCAATAAGTGTCTGTGATAACATCAACAGCTGTCAAAGACCCAGGCAACTGCGCTTGTCTCGTAAACCCAAACACCTGTACTCTCTCATTCTTTTGATTGTTATCCCTCATCCACACGCACACACACTGCTCTGCTCTCTATCACTCACATTGGTTTGATTTGCTTGTCAGAAAGAAGGGAATGTGCCAAGATCTGTGGAGCCGTGCGGAGGGGTGTGTGTGTGTGGGTGTATTATGGGACGGGAGGAGGGGGGATTCATAAACGGAGTGAGAGAGATAGATAAAAACAGAGAGAGAGAAAGACAGAGAGCGTCTCTTCAAAAGTTTGGCACAGTTTGAAAGCCAGAACTAGGGGCTTTATGGAGAGGATGTCACAACAAACTATAGTACGTCACCCCCTTTTTTCAATCCTGTTTTATTGTCTTGTTCAGTCCCTAGGGTGTGTGCGTGGTGTGTATTTGTTTTTGAATGGTGGTCTCATCAGCACATTTCACCTCATGTTCACTCACCACTCGTCAGTCTCCAGCATTTCTCTCTTTTCCTTGAGCTGCATAATCCATGATCATAATCTTGTTTTGAAATTATTCATTCATTCATTCATTTTCTTTTTGGCTTAGTCCCTGATTTATCAGGGGTCGCCACAGCTGAATGAACCGCCAACTATTCTGGCATATGTTTTATGCAGTGGATGCCCTTCCACCCGCAACCCAGTACTGGAAAAACACCCATACACTCTCACATCCACACACACACACTCATAAACTTTGACCTACACCACATGTCTTTGAACTGTGTGGGAAATCGGAGCACCCGCAGGTAGAACAGGCAAACTCCACACAGAAATGCCAACTGGCCCTGTCCAGACTCGAACCAGCGACCTTCTTGCTGTGAGGCGACAGTGCTAACCACTGAGCCATCGTGACACCCCGTTTTGAGATCATGGAATCCAGAAAAAGATAGAACTAGAATTTAATGCAAAGTAATCTATTTGAACAGTTTGCAAACTTCATTTGTACCTAAGATTGTTTGACCCCACTTTTGTTGACAGGTCCTTTAAAATGTAAGAAAAAATAAACCTGAAATGTTTATCTTACAAAATATATGCTAACCTTTTTAAAATATGCTTTATATAAAGACTGAAAGCAAGTTTCATCAATGCACAGTGGCCGCATGTGCACACAGACGAAAAAAGTAACTGTAACGTAAGAGTAAAAAGTAACATAAGAACTAGCTATGTTTCCACTTACCTGTTTTTATGCTTATTTTGGGTATGCTCATAAAAAAAGGTTGATGGAAACACCACGTTTTGAAAATGCACATAAAAAAACGTATGCACATAACTGAGTAGGATAAACCTTTTATTCAATAAGAAAAGATGTGCATAAACTACGATGGAAACACTTTTACCGAACAAATTCCAGTATGTGCATTAAAAAGTCATGTGATTTTGTTGTAAGAGATCATGTGATGATAAAAATGCATGTGAATGGACAAATCAGCAGGCTGAGCACAGTGTAAAACATCTGAAATGTTGCTTTTGTCCTTCTAAAACCATTTAACCATTTCAGTATTTGTGTTTTTATATTATTAATTACCTCCAGAACCAAGAGCGTCTGTGCTTCATGTCTCACGTCTTCAAACTCCACCACGTGCTCATTGTGTGTCGGCATTTTCTTTTGAGTCATTTATTAAATGAAGAAAAAAATCACGCAGCTTCTCGTATCACAGAAAATTCTGTTTTCACTGTTGATTTTTGGCACCAGTCTTTTATGCTATATTTCAGTTTTGTGCGTAAATTTAATTCACATTTTTGTATGGAAACATAGCTACTGTAATTTAAGAGCTCTTTAATTGTGAGAAGATCATAATTCTTTCATAGTGCGGTTTTGCTGTATTTTTTTTACTATTTTTCCACAATTTTTAAGTTTTCCTACATTGCACTGCACATACTAAACGCACACTGTGACCTGATGCAGCTGATTTCAAATTAAGATATTTTAAAAGAAATCCAGGAGCTCTCTCATCCCCCATATTCAGCGCTTTTTATTTTATTTTATTTTTTTTTTTGACAATTTTTTACATTGTAAAACATCTGAAGTGTTGTTTTGGTTATTCTAAAACCCTTAACCGTTTCAGCATTAGTGTTATTATATTATTAATTATACCTCTAAAAAATCAAGACTGTCTGTCCTCCATGTCTCACGCCTTCAAACACCACTGCATGTTTATTGTGTGTCAGCATTGTCTTCTGAAGCACAAGTAATTTATTAAATAAAGCAAAGATTCAAACAGCTTCTCCTACCACAGCAAATTACGTTTTTACTTTTGATATTCGCCACCAGTTAATCAGGAAGTGACGATTTTGTTCTCTTTGACTCATTGGATGGAAACACAGCATTATGAAAATATTCAGTCTTTCGCCAGAAGATTTCAGTGGCTGAACAAAACTTCCGTGCTTATAACCCATTTGTAAAACACCACAATCTGCATAAGCTTTGCATGACTAAAATAGTTTTAAAACATAACATTACCTGTCTAAAAGAAATACTTCAGCCATGGTGTCACCCTTCCTCCAGCGTGCAAAACTAACTCCAATATTGATTCAGTATTTGAAAAAGTTTTGATTCAGCATTTGTTTTTTCCGCTGTCACTCGTGTCCACATGACCGTGGCACACGCGTATGCACATCGGCGGATCTGCATGAGCGGGTGCGCAGGTGTACCAATCTACATTTGTTGACAGACAGCTTGGGCTGCTTATCAGAACTATGGGAGATGTCGGATCGACAAATTTTAATTGGATGAACATTTGTTTAGTTTTATGCCTTATTCAGAATAAAAAATACATAAATACATTTAGATCATTTACTTTAATCATTACTATTAGAATGTGTAGAGACTTTAAACCAGCACAACAAAAATGTTTCTGAAGACCATCACCTACTGCACCTCTAATTTGTGTTCCAAACACAAACAAAGGTCTCAGAGCATTTGAATGACATTGGGGTGAGTAATTAATAACATATTGTCAAAATTTTCAATAAACTAGTACCCCACTCTGATAAAGCATATCTTAACCCTTCTTGTCTTCGTATTTTTATCCAGTTACACCCATATCATCATTGGCTTTGTTTGTTTAAGACCTAATTTGTTCTGTTTTATGTGATGCATTAGACATTATGAAAATGATTTGCTCTGTCATGTGCTCATTAATTAGCAAATTGCCAGCAAATCACTTATTAAATTTTTCCTCCAATCTGCGCTGCACTGTAAAATAATGCCGGGTTCCACACAATTGATTTGTGTTGGGACAACATGAAGCAATTAAGTTAGCTTAAGTTAGTTAGAGGTTTTACAAATTTAAGTTGTCCCAAAAAACCTTAAGAATTGTGTGGTTTCAGCTCAGTTTAAGTAAGTAGTTTGAACAAACAGCAAATGTCTTTTTTTTTTTTGAGTGTGGGATTGCTCACTCATGCTAATTAGCTTTTTTTTTGTGAGTTTTAGCCTTTAATTGTAAACCTAGAGGTAAAAAAAACAACTCCTGTCCCCTCTCTTGTAATCCTCTTTCATTCAAAAAAATATTTTGTGCAAAAACTAATTTAAAATAAGCTGAAACAATACAAATCGTAAGTCTTTGTCACGGTCACCAGCGATCCAGCCCGTGCAGATCGTTGGTATTTACATGGATTGCTTACGGACTACAAATCCACCATTTCATGGACTACACATTCAGTCATGCACCACACACACACACACACACAACCGGTTCCTGATCATGACTGATTACATACACACAGCTGGAGGATCGTTACAAACTGATTACATGGGCTTTAAATACAGCGCACACACACACACTTCTTTGCCGAGTTTTGTCTACTGTTTATGTGACACTACAATGCGTTTTCCTTCGTCTTGCCGTGTTTTTGTTATCCTCGCCTTGTTTATTTGTTTATTCCTGTTTGCTGCCTGCCTTTGTCCATCTGCCTGCCTATTGACTACAATTCTGGATTGCCTGTATACAGTACATCTGTTTGTCCCTGTGTTGACCATAGTTGCCTGACCATTCTAATAAACCTGCATTAGGATCTGCACCCCTGTTGTCAGCGTCATTTCCACATAGCAGTCTTTTTTGAGACAACTCAATTGTTTTATGTTCAATCCACATACATTTGTAAAAACAATTAAGGTGACTTAATCGATTTGTGTTGGGACAACATGAAGGTATTGTGCGGAACCCAGCAGTTTGTTTTACAGTGTAACATTCAGTTTCAAATTAACCATTTCACATTTTTGATTCGCAAGCCAGGAAACTGGCACAAAGTCAAAAGATTTGCATCATTTCAACATTATCAGTCATTCAACATTTCTGTCATAATATATTAGAGGCTTGTCCCTCTCAGTCCCTGTGATGTTTACAGCCCTGGCGTAATCCACCTTTCCCTAAAGGCTTTGGCTCGCATCACCGCCGCTGTCATGCTGGCCTGCTATATCCATCATTTAGTCAATGAGAAGTAATGACAGAGTAGAGCAAAACAACAGCCGTCTGTCTGCGGGTTCCTGTTTGAAGGGAAACATACCAGGTTGCTACGAGACACAACCCCAGTGGAGCAGGAGCGGGGCCACAGACGCTCAGGCATTCTGGGATTTCAGACCGATTTGGCCTTTATGATCAGGTGCTGACTGGAAACGCACAAGCTGCTTCTGTGGCAGTTTTGATGTTCTAAATGTTGACATCATGAAACAGGGATTTGAATATGCATGAGCCAGGGAGAACAGGGGCAGAACTTGTGGAAAGAGAGAGAGTTGTTCTGCATACCAGTTTGCCTTCTTACACTATGTAGAAAGAGTACATACTTTTGAGTGTGTAACAGAAAAGTTTCTGTTGCTTAGTTATGTTTTTTGTCAGTCGTCTTGTCACATCCTCCACATTTCCTTATAATTAATTCCCCATATTGAAAATAAATGAGCATGTTAATCTGGCATGCGCAGGTCTCCTCATCTGTTTCCATTATTGTAGATTGAAACATTAATTACCAAATGTGTCTTTATAAAAATTCTGTTTCTAGATTTTGTTTCAGATGAAATGTAATGCAGATAACATGATAGAAAAAAATGATAGATAGGTTGAATATTAATAATTTTTCATCAAATCCATTTTACCTAAGCCTTTCTACTTAATTGCTGGTCGCAACGATCTCACAGATCCTCCATGCTTGTAGTTTTTTTTAACACTTTTAGCTATGTTTGTAGTTTGAATTAAACTTGCAGTCAGTGTATACCATATTAGCAGTTTAATTAAAAATGTCCAAATGTTTAAAAATGTCCTAATGTACACACTTGCGGTCTTTGCATTTGACCACTTGACTACTTTCATGAAGCATTTTCTATATTTGGTCTTCAGGTAGATGTGATCTTCATGAGGATTTTACAGCTTACGTTTTGTCAGTTTAGTGGCTAATTCATACAAATTCGTTTAGTCGTACAAAATTGTAGGATGTTAAAAGAAGGTGTGGCACTAAATCCCACTCCTAAACCCAGCCATCATTGGGGGATGAGCAAATAGTACTAAAATTGTACAAATGAGATTGTACAAATTCATATGAATTAGCCTTTAAATCAAAAAGTTACAAATTACCATGAGATTGTGTTGGAAGATTTTAGATGACATTAAATTAATTTCTCTCAAATTACATGATGAACATCAAAGTTTACTAAATACATGACCTAAATGAACTAAATGATTTATGCCTAAAACAAGATATATGGTTGGCTGATGAAACTATGAGTTTTGAAAGAAACTTTAAAATCTTGTCACCTTTTTTTAAGTAACCAAATGTGTTAATTACTTAATTAAAATAATGTGAAAGTGTATGCTATATGATTTTTGTTCTTTTTAAAGATTAAAATAGGCTTAGGATTACTTTTAAAGGAAACTTAACACTGATGACGGAATAAGCTTATCTTCAAAAACCTCCCCTGTAAGCGATATTCAAGATAGTGTGGGTTTAGTATCCATTAAGGGCACTGCACTTTGGCCATATTTGGACACTTCCTGTTGCATGCACATGCTCTCAAGTGTACAAGACCACAAATCTGTGTATTTGCCAAAGACAAATCTGCACTTCAAATTTCTACAGGAAAAGTAGCAGAAGTAGACTAACTGGGTAACTTTTGAATACTTGTTTAAACACTGGGACACTGTAATTATTTTTGTGTCTAACACTACTTAGAACAGATAGTAAGCGAATGGGGACATGGCAAGAAAAGCTGCAAAAGAGACAGGAAGTTCTCAATCATGGCTGAGAGGAAACATGCTGTGTGTGAGCAAGAAAGCAGAGAAGTGAATGAGTGAGCGAGAGCAATGAGAAAGTGTTTGTCAAGGGTGAGCTGTTTGTTATTCTGATTTATGTGTCAGACACATTAATGGTGGAATGGCACGCAGGGCTTCTCCTCCTCCTCCATGGAGAGCTGTTCATGGCCACATTGCGTTGAGATGGAGAGCTGCTACTCACAG